>NW_024063277.1:0-39296 GCF_006381635.1 Hibiscus syriacus | reverse complement strand
ACAAATGACATTATATTAAAATACCCGGAATGGGTCTGATTTTGACGCTTTGAAAAACAACATTTTTCTCGGTTTGGTGGCGCAATTAAAACAATGAGTTGAAGCACTTAATAAAAGCCATTCATCATGTTCTAGCCTTGCCGTCCATAGAAAGTGCTTCGTTTCAGCCTCATCCCTTTGGTCATACGTAAAATGAACGATGTTGATGCCTTGATGGTCGGTGTCAGGCGTGGAGAACCCCTTACGTTGAAAAATAACACAATAATTCGGATGTATTATGTATATAGGGATGTCATGAATTTCGCATCGTACATGTTTAAGTTGGGATGAGAATGTATATAAATTTAGTGGGTAGTAGACAAGTGTTGATGTAAAAGGTCAACTCATCGTGGGTAGTGAGTAGGTGAGTTTCAGATCTTACCAGCCCTTCATATGTCCGTCCACTAAATATTCACCATATAAATTATAGACTATTATGAATTTATAATTTTAGAAACTATTATATAAATTTTAAGATTTTATAGGATGTGATTTGTAATTTAACCAAATATCAGGGTATAAATATTTTTAGAATTGAAAACCGTAGTTTATCCCATATTAAATTGACAAGTATAGGTGGCTTCATCTGCTATGTTTGAGGTACCAATTTAACTCATCTGCTATTTGAGTTGCCAATTTAATTCACTGTCATGTTTGAGTTACTAATTAACTCATCTGTCATGTTATCTGTCACGTTATCAACCACTGTAGACCACCATGTCAATACTGTAAACTATCATGTTAGCATCATAATGGTCAGTGACAAAAAAATTTGGTCAAAGGGCCACAATAGACTTATTTTCTGAGTTAATGACCACATTGAGAGAGAAAATAATACGAGAGTGGAATTAGTTTTTAACGATAAAAAAATATCTCTCATATTAGCACTATTTATATATTTAATCATTATGTCAATTTATAAATCTATCAACAATTTTTTTATTAATTTAGAGTAAGTATTAGACAATATATGTTTAAAGAACACTTTAACCATTTAATATTAAACGCTCACACCTTAGATATTCTTGATGCTCGAACCCCAAACCTCAAGAAATAATAACAAAATTTTTATTTATATAAGCATTATGTTTATATAAAATATGCATTCAAAAGGAGGAGGAATCAAGAGCTTCTTTTGCAGAATCTAAAACCAAAACGTGACAGAACATAAGAGCAAAACATGTTTCTAATTATTGCAACAACTACAGCTTTACCTCCCACTTTCACTTTCGAATCTGTTCTCTCTCTCTCTCTCTCTCTCTCTCTCTCTCTCTCTCTCTCTCTCTCTCTCTCTCTCTCTCTCTCTCTCTCTCTCTCTCTCTCTCTCTCTCTCTCTCGCTCTTTTTACCTTTTTTTTTCACCCCATCCTAATTCGTGATATGCGAATAAATCTGCTACAATCACGGCTCTGCGTGGCCACAAATCCCCCCCAAATTTTGCATCTAATGAACTGCCTTTAACCAGCCATAATTGATTGGATCAACGAACAAATCTTCACTTAATCCTTTTTCTGAATTTAATCATTTACTAATGAACAAACAACGTTACGATATGGGTTGATTCAAGTGATAAATAGATTGATATCACTTGAACAATATCTCGATATGGGTTGATTCAAGTGATAAATGATTGATATCACTTAAGTAATGTCTCGAGCTTAAATTTTTATATATGCAGAAAATCTCAGCTGGGAGACTCATCCACTTAAATCAGGTGTGCACACGGGTCGGAAAATGAACAAAGAACATTGACTTGTCCCAAAATTGGTAGCATGGCAAATCGAGGAATGCTTTGTTAATAAAATAAAGGATTAAAGAAAATCATAGATGAATTATTTTCTGGGATTCTGTAAGACAATGAGAAAGAAACTATATTTTATGCATTAAAAAAAACACTGTGGTTTTGCCCACTTAAAATATTGGTGATGTGAGAGTGCGACATCCCATGGAAGAGGTATAGAGCCAAGGAATTAGTAAATTAATCAATTTATCAGTTTTCATGAAATTCGTAAATGGTCCCTTAACTATAGGGAATTGATTTATTAAGTACATTACAAAATTAGTCTCCGGCCGTGGAGTGTTGTTTTGTTGAGTCCCTCAACTTACAAAATGATCACTTGAGTATTCATTATGTTCTAAACTCATCATTTTCTATTAAAAAATTGATAATATTCTGAGCTGAACGTTAACTTGTTGAATGTGATATGATAAAATATGATCCTTAAATCTCAAACGACTATCATATCTCGACCATTATATTAATGTCCACCTTCTAACCCCAATTTTTAACGAAAAATATGAGTTTTGAATATAATAAATGGTCAGGTGACCATTTTGTAACTTTTAATAGTCGAAGAATTTAATAATGTTGTACTCTATCTTTGAGAGACTATTTATCTACTTTACCCAAATAAATCAAACAATAATTTTAAAAAATTAAATGTCGTGAGTAATATGGTTGGATTAGTTGACTTATAATAAAGGTTTAGAGCAAAGCATCATCAAAATTAGGCAATTTGACCCAAAAATCACCTTACAAATTAAATATCCCAAATCATACCCCTGAATATTTATCATTTAACGCCCTTTTGGACGAGAGAGAAGAAGGCGTGTTTCACCAAAAGCGCCTTAAGTGAGAAAAAGGGAAGACGCGTTGCACGGGATGCACCTTCTAGGGGTTTTGTTGACCTGGTGCCACAGTGGACACACCTTTGAAGACGCGTTTCAAGACATGTGTTTTTCATTTTAGGGTTTTTGGTTTTTTTTTGCTGGGTTTTTAAATTTAAAAAAAATAACAATTATTTTAATACAAATTTAATTTAATCTTATCATTTTCCTTATCGAGTTCAAACTATTATTTCTGCACGGAATGCATTGTCAAAAAAATTAAAAGTTATAAAATGGTATCGCTTTATTTTAATACATAAATAGGGTACTACTTTATTAAGTTCATCGATTATTAAAAGTTATAAAATGGTCATTAGACTATAGAGTGTTGTTCTGTTGAGTCCCCGACTATTAAATTTATAAAATGATCACATGACTATTTATTATATTCCTAACTCGTCGTTTTCTACTGAAAAATGGACGATATTCTAAGCTGAATATTAACTTGTTGATTGTGATATGATAAAATCTCATATCAAAATTTCAAACTACTATCATATCTCAATCATCATGTTAACCTCAAGCTTAAACAACCTTCAACTTTTAATAGTCGAATGATCATTTTGTAACTTTTAATAGTCGATAAACTTAATAAAATAGTACCATATAATCGAGAGACTATTTATGTATTTTACACTAAATTCAAAGAATCAAATTTCCATTAAAATTGACGGTTGTTTAAGCTCGAGGTTAACATGATGACTGAATATAATAGTCGTTTGAAATTTCGATATCATATTTTATTGTATCATGTCGTGCAGACACAACTGAGTGTCCCGAAATGCGACTTCAAAGGTGCATCCACCGTGGTACCAAGTCAGCAAGATCCTGGAAGACGCATTGCACGGGACGCGCCTTCTTTTTTTCTCACCTAAGGCGCTTTTGGTGAAACCCGTCTCCTCTTTCCTCCAAAAGGATTTTAGATCGATAAATATTTGAGAAAAAGATGTCTCATCGGAGATATTTAAATTTTAGGGTGATTTTTTATTGATATGGGATAAGAATAAGACAATATTTGTTTAAAGATAATTCTTAATCATTTGAGATTGAATGGTCACACTCCTGACATTCTTGGTGCTCAAATCTGAGACCTCGAGAAATAACAACAATTCTTTTAGGTAAAAGGGTAACTTTTACACCTATAGTAGACTCAATTTATCACTTTCACCCCTGTCATATTTTACATTAATTTAGCCTCAAAGTTGTTCAATTGCATCATTATATATCGTACCCCCCAACTTAAATACTAATTATAATCCTAAATCCTAAATCATAACTCTATGACCTCTAAACCATAATCTTTAACCCTAAACCCTACCTTAGTGTTTATAATTTAGGGTTTTAAGTTAGAGGTAAGATATAGAATGATGCAATTAAACAATTTTGAGGGTTAAATTGATGTGAAAATACGATAGGGGCGAAAATGATAAATTGGATCTACTACGGGACAAAAGTGACCCTTAAGTCATTCTTTTACTACCGAAGCCGCTCGATTCGTGCATACAGGCACGAGTCATACAAGCTAGAATTCCCCTTTTTAATATTTGAGATTTGGTATAATTATTTATTTGAAACTTTAATCATAATCACATTTAATACATAATGTATAATAACTATAATCAATTATTAGTTTAGTATGATGCATAAATAAATAGATTGATTATATTATACTTAATTTAATATTTTATATTTGAATTAAAAATTTATATACAAATAAATTTAAAGACTCGAACCTAATAAAAAGATTTAAAATATAGTCATTTATAAGTACATCTAAAGTCTCATTAACACTGACGGTATGACTATTTATAAGGGCGAAGGAGAGTACAATTATTTAGACCATACCAGCAACTAAAATTAAACCTAATTCAAATGTCCCGATGTCCCGATTATAGAATATTACTTTATTAAGTCCCTTAACTACTAAAAGTTATAAAATTATTTTCTAATTATAAAGATTTGTTTTGTCGAGTCCCTCGACTATTAAAAGTTACAAAATGATCACTCTACTAGTCATTATGTTTCAAACTCATCATTTTCTATTAAAAGTTTAAAGGTCGTCCGAGCTAAATGTTAACATGTTGAGTGGGATATGATAGTCATTTGAGATTATGAGATCATATTTTATCATGTCTCAGTTGACAATTAATGTACAACTCAAATTGTCCTCAAATTTTTAACAGAAATAGACAAATTTAGAACATAACGAATAGTCGGGTGACCATTTTGTAACTTTTAATAGTCGATGGACTAAACAAAGCAACTCCCGTAGTCATAGGACCATCTTATAATTTTTAATAATCGAGAGATTTAATAAAATAATATTATAGTCGGGGGACCATTTGTGTACTTTACCCATTAAGAATTAGGCTTAAAGGCAGCGTCGGCCGTGTGGCACATAAATCCACATTCATGTGCCAAAGTTATTGAAAGAACTCCTCCCAAAGCAAAGGAAAGTTCAAATAAACAAATCAATTAATCAAACATGAATAATGTGGCTTGAGAGAGTTATAGAAGAGTAACTTTTGGGGATTAAATTGTTGTTTTGGTCCTTCTATTTAATCAATTTGGAGATTTAGTCCTCATCCTTCTACAAAATCATAATTTGATATTTTTATTGAAATGGGGATTGCTTCTTCGTGTACCTAGGACGATGGATGGTAGTTGGATGAATTATGAGTGCTCACTATTTAAGGGAAGCACGTAATAAACCTCCACACGCAGTGCAAATAAGTAAATGACTATCCAGCTCAGTTGATAGAGCACAAGGTTCTTAACCTTGAGGTCGTGGGATCGAATCTCACGGAGGGCATTTTATAATTCGGATGTTTTCTACGGAAGCTGTTCTCAACCTGGAGTTGGGGGCAGCCTACTATCTTACCTCCCCTTATCCCATTACATATGAGAACAAGAGACAACCATTTAAATGAAAAAAGAACCTTTCAAAAATCACATAGCAACGTATGACTTTCTGGTATGGAGTATATAATTTGATGAAAATTAATTTTTTTTATTAATATGAGCTAAGTTCAAAGCAATATATGTTCAAAGATAACTATCAACTTTTCGACATTAAACGCTCACACCTCTAATATCTATGGTGCTCAAACCCGAGTCCTAAATGAATAACAACAATTCCTTTATCACGAATGTCACTTGATTCATGCTTTATGAAAATAATTAGATATAAGCAAAAGGGTAACTTTTGTCTCTGTAGTAGACTTAATTTATCACTTTTGCCTATATCGTATTTTCGCATCAATTTAGCCCTTGAAATTGCTCGATTGCATCATTTTATACTCTACCCCTAAATAATAATCCATAAACCCTAAATCATAACTTATAGTTTATAATATAGGGTTTTAAGTTAGGGGTAGACTATATATAATGATGCAATTAAACAACTTTGAAGGTTAAATTGATGTGAAAATACGATAGAGACAAAAATGATAAATTGAGTCTACTACATAGGTAAAAGTGACCCGTATGCCTTAGGTATATAATATATTTGATATCTATTAATCACGTATGTTTTAATTAGATTAGAAATTAAGTCGAATTTGATGTTTTAAATAATATTATTTTTTTAAAACCATAAAATTTAAATGAAGTACATTAAATTTTCTCATAAAAAGGCATATTAGGTTTCCAAAGAAGAACAATATCACCATCAAAGTAATGGTAGCTTCAGCTTCAGAGTCTGAGAATTTGTGGTCAGCACCAACCCTAAACCCACAAATACCCTAATGGGGCTGACCATAAAATAATTACTGTCTTTAAATTCAAACAACCATTTATAAAGGTGAGGTTTTTTAGGCAATTTCAGATGTAATCAGCAAATGACTGGGAAGATAGTTTTTTCTTCTTACGCTTTGGGGGCAACCGAGGACCCGTTGTTGTTCATCCCATAAATAAATAGAATTAAATATGTTAGGTTAAATTATACATTCAGTACCTAAACTATCAATTCTAGTCCGTTTTAGTATCTAAATTTTTAATTTTTTTCAAAAGCATACCTAATGTTTATTTTTTGTTTCATTTTAGTATCTCCCAGTTAAAAACTTAAAGGAAGAGCTTGTCGATCGCCATGTCTACAGTCGATGGTCGTCGCATCCGTTGGCCAATGAAACCCAAACATTCTAACCCATACATTTTCAACCCCTGAACGTAATTTCGGCCTCCGTTTCATTGGAAAATGCCTCAATCTCCCAAATCTGCGATGGAATCTTCAACTTCTTTACCCTTTGATCTTTGTCATCAACCGTCTAATGGGCCTAAAACTGGACTATGTTAGTCGACTCATCATTCTCTCGTGGTCCACTATTTGGATTTGTCGTCTGTCCACCAGAGTTGCGTTATGTCAGTCAGTCCGTTAATTTTTTAACGACGGATACTAAAATGAAACAAAAACTAAACGTCAAGTATGATTTTGAAAAAAAATAAAAATTTAAGTATTAAAACGTATAGATTAAGTACTAAATACATAGTTTATCCAAATTACTATTATATAAATTATTTAACTATTATATCAATAATTTCATAATTTAATTAATATTGTTTTACTCAATAATTAAAATAAGGTAGATTTCATAATTTAATAATGATATACAGAGTCAGTCTATCCTAAGTTATTTGGGAAGGTTTGGGATAGTGAAAGAGAGAGAATCTAAAACAGTGAGATGCCAGCTATGAAGTTGAAGAATCAAATCATTCTCTGAGGTCAAATCTGGCATTGCAAATTCCTTTCATTTTTTTATAACTATAGGTGTTTTATCTATTAATCTAATTATTCGTATCGAGTACTACAAAGGTAAGAGTGACCTCCCAATTTAATTTATTTCATTCATAAATGTCATAATTCAAACTCCTAATCTTACTCATAATATATAATCTCTTATCTCACTTAGTCTGTTGTTGGTTTTCATTTTCTTTCTTTTATAGGGCATTTGTTCTCTCCCCTTATTTACTACTCGGATTTTAAATCAATCCTCCATCTTCCTTATCTCTACCCATCTCCCGCTCTAAACTCCCATTTTCCCGAGAAAGGGAAAAAGAAAATGTTCATGCTTTGAGAGCAAGGAAGTGAAGTGTGTTGATGGTTGATTGAGTTTTTTGAACCTTTTGATTCAAAAGAAAACAACAACCCCATGGCGGTTTCTCATTGTTTGAGCGGTAATGATCAAAAGAAACACTGGTGGCTTACAAATAGAAAGGTAAAAGAGAAAACAATGTTAAAGCTTTGATCTTTGATCTTCAAGTTCCATCTTTGTTTCTCATCTTCTTAACGTTGATATGTTTAGGTTGTTGATAAGCACATTAAGGATGCGAGGAGTCTTATGGCGACGCAGGACAAAAACGAGATCGTTTCGGCTCTGAGTCTCCTCGATGCGGCATTGGCTCTATCGCCTCGTTTCGAGATCGCCGTTGAACTCAAGGCCAGAGCTTTGCTGCATCTGAGGCGGTTCAGGGAAGTAGCCGACATGCTTCAAGATTATATCCCGAGTCTTAAGATGTCTTCCGACGAGTCCGCATCGGTTTCATCGGAGAACTCGTCTCAGCGAGTCAAGCTTCTTCCTTCTGATGACTCGTCCTCTGATTCACCCGGTCGTGACCCGTCTTTCAAATGTTTCTCTATCTCGGAATTGAAGAAGAAAGTCATGGCTGGGTTGTGGAAGAAGTGCGAGAAAGAAGGCCAATGGAGGTGAATTTTTCACCCTTTACTGGTTTTGTTCTTTATTTTGAATGGTGTTTTTTTTAGCTGAGACTCGGTATAAACTCAATTTCGAAACAGGTACTTGGTTCTGGGTCAAGCGTGTTGTCACCTAGGCCTAATGGAGGACGCCATGGTTCTCATTCAAACCGGTAAGCGCCTTGCTTCCGCCGCATTCCGCCGCAAGAGCGTTTCCTTGTCCGAAGACAGCTTCTCCACCGCCGCCACAGCGCCTCCTTCCACGCCACCACGCAATCAAACCCCTTTCTCCGAATCCGATAACATTTCCCAGCTTCTATCCCATATCAAGCTCCTCGTCCGCCGTCGAACTGCCGCGATTGCCGCATTAGATGCGGGCTTATACTCGGAATCCATCCGCCATTTCTCGAAAATCATCGACGGTCGTCGCTCTGCACCTCAAGGATTTCTCGCAGAATGCTATATGCAAAGAGCCTCCGCTTACAAGGCCTCGGGACGTATAGCCGAGTCAATCTCCGATTGCAACAAAACTCTTGCTCTTGATCCAACTTGCATCCAAGCTCTCGACACCAGGGCCTCAATTTTCGAAACGATCCGATGTTTACCGGACTGTTTACATGACCTGGAACACTTGAAACTGCTTTACAATACCATTTTGCGAGACAGGAAGCTTCCGGGCCCTGTTTGGAAGCGCCACTACGTCCGGTACCGGGAGATTCCCGGTAAGCTCTGTGCATTAACAGCTAAAATCCAACAATTGAAGCAAAGGGTTGCTTCCGGAGAGACCGGAAACGTTGATCACTATGCATTGATTGGCTTAAGGCGAGGGTGTTCAAGGTCTGAATTAGATAGGGCTCATCTGCTACTTTGTTTAAGGCACAAACCGGATAAAGCTACCAACTTCATCGACCGATGCGAGTTCGCAGATGAGCGTGATCTCGACTCTGTTAAAGACCGAGCCAAGATGTCGGCATTGCTTCTTTACCGGTTGCTTCAAAAGGGTTATTCGAGCATTATGGCTACTATTATTGACGAAGAAGCGATTATGAAGCAAAGGAAGAATGCCGCAGCTGCTTTACAAGCAGCAATCCAAGTGCAGCAAACACAATACTCGATCGCTAAACCGGAACCGGAAACCAGCCGTGCTTCGACATCGAATCCATCAAACGTTTCTAGCTGCAAAACCAGTGTAAAATCAAGTGAAAACAAAGCCGCAACAAATGTGTTTCAAGGTGTATTTTGCAGGGATCTTGCCGTTGTTGGGAACTTGCTATCGCAAGTTGGGTTTAATCGACCACTTCCGGTGAAATACGAGGCACTAAGCTGCTGATTTCGCCATTGGTAGTCGATCAAAATGACAATTTCTCTTGAGATATTTTTACCGGCCGTGGAATCTCTGCTTCACTCTTTCTATTTGTACAAAACATGATTATATCGTCTGTCGGGAAATTTTGTCACCTTCCATGTTATCCACTACCCTGTCCCTGTATATTACTTTGATTATCGAAAATTTCTACTTTTGGCTGCATTTTCTTTGAGATTCTGCTTATGCTTTTGGGTACGCATTTCATTAACCGGTGTATTTAGATTTAGAAAGCTGCCATCATTTGGGCATAGTTTTTCATGTAAACTACTCCACTATTTCTCCGTTGCATTCCTCAAAGCACATAATTGCACATGATGGAATTGGTGGGTAAAAAAAAAGGTTAATTATAAAATAAATTATCATACTATTAACGTTTTTTCACGAATAAGTGTTTAAATTATTACTTTTTAAGAATAGATGTTTAAACTATTTTTTGAATGATCTCGGTGCCTAACGTTACAAACATTAGCATTTTAAATGCACCGGATGTCAACGACGTTATTTTCTTCCGTTGCATCACTAGACACAATTTGGTAATTTTTAAAAAAAATATTTAAAATTAAAAAAAATTAAAATTATATTTTTTTTGAAATAACTCCAAAACTTTGAAAATATTCATTTCAACCCCTAAACCTACGCCGGCTATTCATTTTATCCAAGCTCATCATTTTTCATTAAAAATTGATAGTAGTTTGAGCTGGACGTTAACTGTTGAATGAGATATGATAGTCATTTTAGATTCCGAGATCAGATTATATCATATATCAGCCAACATGTTAATATCCAACTCAATATGCCATTATTTTTAACGAAAAAAGACAAGTTTGGAACACAATGAATAGTCGGGTGACCATTTTGTAACTTTTAGTAGTCCGGGGACAAAAAAAGTAAAGTCATATAGTTAAGGGACCATTTTATAACTTTTAATAGCTAGGGAACTCAATAAAACAACACCCTATAGTCGTGAAATCATTTATGTACTTTACCCTAATTATTTTTGTGTTAAAGAAAGAAAAAGGGTTAACTAGTGGATTAGGTTTTGTTTGTTTAATAGTGATAACTTGTCTTAGAAGATAGAACCATCACCTTACCATAATCTCATAAAAGAATAAATATTAAAATGACAAATAAGTCAATGGT
The DNA here is from genome assembly GCF_006381635.1 of Hibiscus syriacus. NCBI lineage: Eukaryota > Viridiplantae > Streptophyta > Magnoliopsida > Malvales > Malvaceae > Hibiscus > Hibiscus syriacus. The sequence continues at coordinate 28,396 of NW_024063277.1, read as the reverse complement.
TCGAATCTTAACTATTACGAATAGAGTAAACTATGTTTGGAGGGGTGTCCTTGCCTCTACAGTACTCGATTAGGATTAGTTGATTAATAGATCGGATACCGAAAGTTATACCAAAGTTTGATTGCAAGTGATTTATGTTCCCTCTCTTTATTTTACTTTACTTTACTTTACATCTTGCAGCTTCCTCTGTATCTTTGTATATAATTCTCAGGTGATTGAGATTTGTGATACAATTAAAACTAAAACGATAAACTAATAGGTCTATTTACGAATTTCATCCCTGTAATTTGCAATAATCTGATAACATAGTCCAACTAGTTAACCAAAAACCAGCATGTTTTGCCTCTTTGAAAATCAAATTTCATGGTAGCTATTGTACAATGCATGAATCTCACAGCTCGGTTTTCCTCTAAATAAATTTAAGGGTAAATTACACGTTTAGTATGTAAACTATCAGTTTTGGTCTATTTTAGTACCTAAACTTTTAATTTTTTTCAAAATTATACCCAAAGTTTAGTTTTTATCTCGTTTTAGTATCCTTACTTAAAATTTAACGTTAAGTTTTGATTTTTTTTTAAATTGTATGCACTAAAACGGATCAAAATTGATAGTTTAGGTACTAAACGCGTTAAGTTTTTACCGGCAGGGTACTAAAATAAAATAAAAACTACATGTTAGGTATGGTTTTGAAAAATAAAAATTCAGACACTAAAGAGTATTAAAACTGATAATTTAAGTAGCGTAATTTATCTTAAATTTAAATATTTATATAATTTTAACATATTCTTTTATCACGAATATCTCTTAATTTATACGCATGTGTATATATATTATATATATATATATAGATATATTCATTTAGTTAACGTAATGATGTTTATTTTTTTGATGTGTTCAGTTCACCTTTTTAAAGCAACTTTTGTTTATTTTCTTGTGGCGAAAGAAAAGGGTAGCTTTGCATCAATTCTCTCGAGGTTCGGATTATACAATTATTTTTAATTAAGAATAAATAAAATTCGATTCATTTAAATATATATACACACGTAAAACTAAAAGTTTTTAATTCTAAAATCGTTGGGGGAGAGAAAATCAAATACTTAGATTAACTCTTTATTTTTTTTCAGTGAATATATTATTATTTCCTACTGTTAATCTAAGTCTTTAATTGGATTCTAACCCATATATGTGTGTAGCGACGAGATCCATTTACACCTAATCTAAAATTAAGAATTTTATATTTTTTAGGACCTTGGATGAAAGAAATCAAAAGCTAAGACTAACAGTAGAAAACGAGAAGATATTCACTGAAAGAAGTTAATTTCAGTCTTCGATTTCTCTCAATCTAATAATCCTAAAAATGTGTAAAACTTTTGATTTTATACCGAGCGTAAGTGAATATTGTGAGATATGAGACTTCTTTTCATTCGACCCGTCGTGTATTCGTATATCATATGTGTACGTATATACTTGTTTTTTTTTTGTACTTGGATTCAAAAGTGTGCTAAATGTATAATTATGCCACGGGCACCATGTGATGGAATCATGTGCTTCTCTTTTGTTCTATAGAATGGATAATCAACGGTCCCAAGAAAAAGTATACGTATTCGTAAAGCTGGTATTTTGTCCAAGCTGGGTGACCTAATCACACTTGTACAATACAACACCTTTTATCTGACGAAATTCCCTGTTTTATTCTTTGCTTTTGTGCTTATAAAACGTGAAGAATAAAGAACAAAGCTAATAATATTTTTCAACGTTAAATCTCAAACCTTAAACCTTAAAATTGTATATATAGTATAAAAATTAGAACACCCAAGATGCCCCTATTTACTCTCAATGATACTGGAAAATACTGCAATTGGTAGCGGAAATTTTATATTAAAAACCCAAATAAATATAATTATTTAAAGAAATAGGCCCTCCAGAAATTATTTGAAATAATAACCCCAAATCATCCACATCGAATGACCACACGGTCTACAAACCGCGTGTTAAATCCTCGCACCCTCCAACACGCGAGATACATCCGACGTGGGCACATTTTCCAGGTAAGCCAATAAAACAGTTGGATAAAATGACATCGCGCACTGCAAATCGCCTTTATGATCCAAAATGTTGCGAGATTTATGGGGACCTCGCGGCCTGCAAAGCGCGAGGACAATATATTCTCTACCCTCCCTTTAGTGTCCATAGCATTGTTCGGATACTATTTTCGAGTGGGAAACTGATTTTTTTTTTAATTATAAACGCGTAGTGTTGCAATTTATCTTTAAGGTGACTATAATATCAACATATAAAAGACATTTTAAACGGAGTAAAAATGACGTTGAAAATGATTAGAAATCATGGTTTTGTGAAAGAAAAAGAAAAAATAGTTTGATAGACATATTGGAGTGTTATTTCTGACTTATAAATATGAGTAATATGTGTTGTTAATTAAAAAAAGAAATAATACAAAAAGCCCATTTAAATTGATACGTGGGGTTGAGCAATTGGGACATTTGTTCTTCGTGTGTCTGAGATTCCTACATATAGAGCATAATTTTAGTTGTCCGGTTCTTTTTTTCTATTCGATCAAATCCTCGTCACAAAAAATTCGGGTTGACCGTGGACAACCGGTTTTTTTTATCTTAATGCATAATCTAATTGTATTGTAAGTTCATCATCAGTTTCGTCCGGATCTCATTCATTTCCAATGGGAGGAAAGTCATATTCATAAACCATTAATATAGTTTTAAGTAAGTAAACCCGGTCAACGAATCTCATGTAGGGTATTCGAACAAAAGAATCAGCAGCAATGGTGTGCGCACACGAGTATTTGAAAGTTTGGAAGAATCTGCACTCGCATGTTTTTTCTCGTAAATTAACCACGCATGCGTTGTGTTGTATGACTTCCAATGGCCTCACAAATTTTGTTACACAGAATAATGACATTTCGCGAGATAAACATATTTCACTCATCGCGTTGGAATGGTGCTAGAATGTTTGCAATTTTCTGATGAGGCATGGGTGGATTTGGTGGACATCTGCCATCCAGTCAGCTGTTTTCCTTCCCAAGACTGTGAAAAGGGTTGTCAGTTGATAATATGTTGCTTTAACAATGGACGTGATAGGCAAATGACGCACTCCCTTTAGTGATGAATTTATTGCCTCATCCAAGTTCGTTGTCATGTGATCATGTCATCTACTCCCATCAAATGATCGAAGCCATTTCTCCTTTGGGATTCTAGCAAGATAGTTGAAGCTCTTATAATTCATGTGTCTCAGGTCTTACATCATGTCCTCAAACTCACGTACAGACTGTGTGTAACATATTAATAAAAAAATGGAACAAATAATTTGAAATAATTTTTGTAAAGATATGGTAAACCGAAAAGGGTGAAAGACGTACCCATTCGAAACATCATTAAACACTCATTTTGACTCTTGAACTTCTGCAAAGAGTTTGCGGTAATATGTCGTAAACAGTACTGGTGATAAATATTGGGGGTTGGCAAGATTGGCTCATATGTTGAAGTGCGTATTTGATATAGCGCATCTGTCAGAAATAAGACAAATCTCATCATCTCTATCATATCATGCATCACATGTGATAGAACATATGTTTGTAAGTTCGTAAGAAAGAATTCCCAAGAGTCAACATCTTTATTTTCAACAATTGTTAATGCGATGGGAATAGTTTTTTTGTTGTCGTCTTGTGCAACCGTCAATAACATTATTTGAGTGTATCGACCATATAATCAAGTATCGTCGATTTGAACAACCAACTTGCAATGTCGGAATGCATTAATGCATTGCGGAAAAGTCCAAAAGAGTCGTAGAATTAATAGACACCTTGTACAACACGGTGATTGTTTCTAAATTCACAATTGTTCCCAGAATGTGCTTTTACATCAATTTAAGCTATGACCATAATTCATTGTATGATTCCTCTCATTGGTTGAATAATTTTGGTTGGGCCCGATACCTTTTATACCATGTTTTGTGGTAGTCAACTATATACTCGCTATTAAAAACTTTAGTTTTTGTTATATTTTACTATCTCGTTCAAACTTTAACGTTAAATTTTGAGAAAAAAATAAAAGTTTAGGTACTAAAACGGATCAAAACTGATTGTTTATGTATTAAACGCATTAAGTTTTAAACGACGGGTACTGAAATGAAATAAAAATTAAACTTCAGATACAGTTTTAGAGAAAAACTAAAAATTTAAATACTAAAACAGATCAAAACTGATAGTTTAAGTATTAAACACACACTTTACACAAATATTTTCTTCTCCAATGCCAGGCTTCCAAGAAACGGCTATCTTCTGCAAGTATGACTCACTCGCAATTAATGGATGTTGGTGAATGGGCTAAAATAAATATTCTTTAATAAAACTTAAGATTCAATTTTTGAGTTTACTCAATTCAATGATTTGGTTAATACATGATTGATTATTTAAGTGTATTGATCCTAAATTTCAATATTAAATAACGTCATTGATTAAATTAAAATATAATAAATATTTAGATAAAATAAACAAATGTTCTTAGACTATAGGTACTATTTTACTAACTATTTCGACTATTAAAATTTATAAAATAGTCTTCCGATTATTTAGTATTGTTTTATTGAATCCTTCGATTATCGAAAGTAATAAAATAGTCAATTGACTATTCATCATGTTCCAAAATCGTACTTTTTTCCGTTAAAAAAAGTATCGATATTCATGTTCCAAACTCGTTTTCACGGAAAATATGTTAATATTCACGGAATTATTTCACGGAAAATATGTTAATATTCCTACAACATTAGATAAGCAAAGCTAATTCTACAAGCTACAATGACCACGTCTCAAAAGCTAAGCAACGAAAGGTTACCTGCCCTTTGACCGAGAGGCGCCCTTTTTTCTTTTCTTGGAAGACGACGTGTTGTTTATGCTGCTTGTGCTACACTTGGGACAAAACCAGTCCTCCGCCGGGATGGCATCGAGCGGAGGATCACAACAATCGATGTGAGTGCCAACCCCGCAACCTACCGAACCTTTTTCATCACCGCAGATCAGCATGACCTCTTCTCTGTCACCAGAGCCGCAAACTTGGCATGTTACATCGTTACCCTCCGAGTCATTTGGTGATTCGTCTGGAGTCGAGTCCTCGATGATCTCTTTGGCTCGGCTTGTCAAGTTACTAAACGACTTCTCTGCCCATTCAAGTGTGTTGTATAGAACATGTCTCTCCAGGGAGTAACCAGGTTTACATACATATTCCACTAGGTAGTCGGCAACAACGCAGGGTACCTCATGTTTTAAGAACTCTTGAACCCACATATCAACATGTGGCATGCCGGGGCTAACAACAGCGAAATCGACGCCAGATTTGAGGAATCTTGTGTAAGGGGGTGAAGTTGCTAAAATGTCACCATCCCCAGCTTTTACCACACGCTTCAAAGTATCCTGGTTGAACACCGGAAAAAGGCAAGTCATTATGACGGTAAATCAGACCGACCTTAACCATCCGTTTTTAGTTTATGGAAACAAGAAAACGCAGCAGGGAACAGTCTTTTATGGAAAATATTGATGGTATGGTACTAGATGAATATAGAGCATACCAAAGGAGGAGCAATGCATTCTCCATACACAATAATGCGCATTCCATAAAATGCTCCATGGCCTGTTCTCTCCCGTAACTGACGCCACTTCCTTGGAGCCTCTAAGTTTATTGCACCATCTTCACTGAGGCCATTTTTGTGCCATTCATAAGGCTCCTCTGCCAAGAATCTTCCCGCCTGATTACAAGCACTTAGATAATCAGACTTAAGAATCCACCTGCATTTAGAGGAATCAAATTCAACAGCCATTTGAAATCAACGAAATGGTGATGCATACATGAGAAAAGTTGTAGGAACAAAAGCTAGCTAATATAAACAGCAGATATTCTAGTACAATCTTCTTAATTGGAGAATGGAACATAAATTAACTTTTAGTATAATTTTACTGAGCTAAAGAGAATTATGCCAAGTCGTGGACAGTTAGAAATATGTAACCTTCCAGATGCAGCAGCACCAAAGAATTTTTCAGTCCTACGAACAGGATCCAGGGCAATGAAATGTGTTGCCTGGTATGACCATTGATGAGAGTCCCTACAAAATTTGCCTTTCAATCGCCTGATGACTTGCTGAAATTCTTTTCTCTGCAGTCTGTGGCCACATAATATAAAACATAAAGGCTCATTTTTCATTCTGTCCGAAACCTTTTGCAGCGGTTGCCTGTTAGTCTTCACTGTTTTGTTACTGAGTTTACCAATTGATTTCCCAGAAACCTCCACATGACAAACTGGGCTGCTCTTATCTGCTGCCCCAGAGATTTCCACTTTCGAAGATGTAGCACTGCTTTTTGGTTTGGAAGCAGAATGTAGCATGAAATTCTCCTTTTCATTTTCTTTCTCCTCAACATTCTTCATGACACTACTATTTTCCCCAACCAAATTATTTGTGGAATTAGAAGGATCAGCCTTCATCATGGCTCTACCGGCAAGCTGTTTCCTCCTTTTGTTTGCTTTCTTTTTCAAACCGCCAAACTTCAATATTGGTTCACCAAATTCAGAATTCTTGCTACCGCCTTCCTTCTCAGGATCAGTTCCATTTGTTCTATTCTCCGAGGCAATTGGAGTCCCATCTTGAGCCACGTTGGAATCATGGTTGACATGTTCCACTTCTACAAATGTATCTGCTTTAAACATCAATTCAACCCTCTCAGACTTCTCTTTTTCAGCTGTCCTAGGATCATTGTCATCTTCCTCATCTGGAGCTTGAGTTTCGTCATCAATGAATTGAGTCTTACTAGTAGCAGAATTTTGACATTTTGCAACTTTTTTGACATCTTTTGCTGAATCCAAGTTCATAGTTGGAGGGCATATCTCATGCTCACTGGCACTCTTATGAGTTGCTCTTTTACTCTCAGCATCCAAGGAAATTGTAGAATGATTTTCCGAATAAATATTGCTAGAGTAAATAGAACCTTTTCTGTCAGCAATGTTACTTAGTTTTGGTCTCGAACCCAAGGTCTTTTTCTTAAGCTTCTTGGTAACTGGTTTTATCACTGACTTATCATTTCCTCCTTCAAGCACATTCAAGTAAGAAGGGCTATGGGAACCTTCATTTCCCGGCTTTCTTTCATCAAGTGAAGGAACCTCAACATCTTGCTGCTTATTCTTCAGCCCATCATGCTCTCCAGCAACTTGTAGTTGTTCCAAGCTGCACTCTTTGATATTTGATCTGCTTGCAGAGGAGGTCAGTCTTAATCCCTTGAAGGACATTTGGGGTGATTTCTCACAAGCATTCTCACTTTGCATATCTGGCTTGTTCACTGGTTTTGTCAGTTTTGCAAGCTTCTTGCTAACTGGTTTTGTCACTGACTTATCATTTCCCCCTTGAAGCACATCCAAGTTAGAAGGGATGTGAGAATTTTCATTCTGCAGTTTTCTATCATCAAATGAAGGAACCTCAACAACTTGCTGCTTATTCTGCAGCTCACCTGGCTCTCCGCCTACTTGTGCCTGTTCTTGGCTGTTATCTTCAATATTTGATCTACTTGCTGGGGTGGGCTCTCTTAATCCCGTGAAAGAAATTTGTGGTGACTTCTCATAAGCAATCTCATTTTGCATATCTGGCTTACCTGCAAAGGTGGATACTGTATACCCCCCAAAGGACATGCCAGGAGACTTCTTATCTCTACTTTTCTGTCTGTCCTCAGGAATTAAAGTTATAGATGAACAAAGATCAGTCGACAACTTGGCAGTTGCTTTGCCAGCACATGAACTATGTAAACTATTCAGAAAACCAGTCTCATTCACTGAGTAGTCGTTAATCTGCGGCTGATCACCCAAGGATCTCAGTTCCCATTGTTCAGTATCAAGTGCACTGCCCTTGACAGAAGCTTTTGCATTACTCATCTTTTGTGATTTAGAGCTACTACCAGAAAGGTCCAAAGCTCTTTTCAGAGGCAACATACCAGCTGAGTCCTTGTCATGGCATAGATCACCTCCTTTCCATGGAGATCTATCGAAACAAGAACCAGTTCTTTCCTCTGGTTGCTGCATTTTAGAGGAAGAAACATCAGATACATCCTTGATTTTCATAGCTTGAGGATAGTCACTATTGTTTCCAGATTCCTCCCTAGATAAATTTGGAAGTGTAGAAGTTCCCGATGACTTGCTTGATGTTTTCCTTGAGTAACTTATACCAGTGAATATCTGATTGGATAACAAGGAGCTCTTAGAGGTAGATTCCAAGTAATTTCCCATATTTGTAGAATTATGGCTTCTGTTGCCTGGTTGAGCTACCTTAGTAGATGAAGCATTATTGACACTTGGGCCTGGAGGAGACTTCCCAGGTGTCACTAAAACTTCTTTGGTATTTGGTGAACGTTTGGGCATAGTCGAAGTTGACACTTCAACAGCTGGGAGCAATTCACGGGAACTGAGCATTCCAGCTCTCATATCTTGAGGGCTCCTATTCATACTTTGTTGCCCATAATGCTTCAATGTAGTTTCTTCAGCCTCTTCGTCAGAATCTTTGGCTTCAGCTTCCATCATCTCTAACTCATAACCACTGTTGAGAGGAAGAGAAATATCATATAATTCAGTATAGCATATACCTTCTTTTTTTATTTTTTTCTTCCTTGGGTAAGGGCCTAGCTAATATAAATAAGAATCAAGACACCTTAGCTACTGCACGATTGGTTTGATGCAGAGAAACAGGTATAATATTCTCAGGGAAGCCCTTACCTCTTGCTATAATTAGCTTCTGAAAGAATTTCCCATTCTCTTAAACTGCATAAAAAAGAATTCCAGGTTAAACAGCAGCAAAAAGGTCAGTCGCTTCATCCCGCAAAAAGAAAAAGCATTCTAGTTTTCCAGCTATCAGCAAAAATAGACTGAAAGGTTTGAAATTTATTGTACTTCAGGATTAAAAACTTCTGTTTTCTGCAAACGTACCAATCTTCCAACCAGCGGTGATTGATAAGCTTTATCTTCTTGATTTTCTTAGCAAGCTCATACTTCTCTCCTGCATAAATCCACAATATTTATTTTGTAAAATTACTACTAAAACTCGGTATGATTAAAACTGTCAACACAAGGGAAAGCCATATTAGCAATAGAAAACAAACATATAGCATCTTCGTATCTTAACTATCAGAGAAAACCAACAAAACTGACAAACAGATGAGTAAATAATTATATGCAAATAAATTATATTAATATAAACATGAAATGCAGATGAATGGAAAATGGAAAAAGAAAAGAGGGAGTTTATTAAGAGTTGACATGTGAAGAATAAGAAGAAGAACTTATCACCCTAACATACAATGCCAAAAATATTGACAAGAAAAGTAAAATCCTCATAGTCCTAGCATTGTGAAGTTTATTTTAGCAGCCCCGTGTTAAAGAAAACATAGAAAATTTCACCTTCGAATTTATAACATATTAGATGAGTGATTTTGCTTGCAACCAGAGGTTTAGAAAATTGAGCACCCATCAAGCTAACCATTGTCTGCAAACACATAAGTAAAACTGCATAAAACTTCTATTTGATTTACAAAAACAAAAGCAGCCCATAATAGTGAAATATAGACCATACCATAATGTCATCCCGATCTTGCTTCTGGTATCCAGTCAAGCATACAATTAAACTTTCAGCACCAGGAATTCCATTTAAGTCCCTAAGAGGTCTGTACATAACCTGTCTCCAAAAAAAGAAAATTTGCAAAATTCACAAGTTCACAAATGATAAGAATAAATTCTAATTTTATTATAGAAAAATTGCACGGCAAATCTGGATCCAAAAACAAGTTATTTATGGATTTCTCAAACTGTTGGCTTCTATTTCATCATATTAGTGCTAATGTGCTACACCAACTGAATTATGAATACGAAAATTCCAAATAATAAACAGAGTATAAAGTTCAAAAAATATCTTATATACATTAAACAATCAAATTTTGAAAAAAATAAAATAAAATAAACTAACCGAAGTAGCATCGACAGGCATTCCGACATCAGAACTATGATCAACCCATAATCCAGTGACAACTGTTTTGCCATCATTTAGAGCAGCAACGCATACAGGATCATCCTAAGTAGCATGTAAAAGCAAGAACTTCAGCAACCATTTTTTCTTTACTTTTTTTATTAAAAAAAAGCATCATTGCTTTAAAAAGCTTACGTATACAATCTTATCAACAATCAAATGAGTGCAATTCCGGCTATACTGACCCACACCAACACCGCCACCGGTGATGAGCTTTTCTCGAATCTTTCACAAAAAATTTAACAAATAAACAAACATACTTAATTTTCCATCACAATTTTTTGATCAGTTACTTAAATAAGTACTTCAATGAAACAAAGATTAGCGAAAAACCTCACGCTCGTTGACTGGATCGAAGCCGTAAAGACAAAACCGAACGCCGAGGAAAGTTTTCGAGGGAGTATCGGATTCCAGCATTGGATCGAGAGCTAACCTCTAGATATAATTGCCAAAATTAGGGTAACCGGAACAAGTAAACCCTGGAAAAACAAAGATCCAATCCAATGAGTATTGAAACGAAATGTGAAAGCGAAGGGGAAATATGGGATTTTTGGGGTTTACAAAACTTGTCGACGAAGAGTCATTATTTTGGATTGATTTTCTTTTCCTTTTTGGTTTTGGCGGGAGATGGAAAATTCAAGATTGAACATGGTGCCTCCACGTGGTGGAGTGACACGTGTAGTTCTTATAGACTGTGTTAATCCCATCTGTTTAGAATTTGAAGCCGACTTATTATTTGTATGAAGGCCGTGTGAAGTTTAATGATGCTTTTAGAAACTGTAGTGCAAAAATACTTTTTATTTGTTGTTTGAAATTATTTTTATCTTATAAACATTTTTTAGAAGTAATTTCAAATAAATAATTGAACTCTAGAAGTGGTTTAAGTAGTAAAAGTAATAGTATTTTTTTAAATGACTTAAATTTGAATAATGTTATATAGATGTATATAAATTTATTAGGTTTAACATAAAAATAAGTGTTCAATCTATCTTGAAAATCGCTTTGAGTGTCTAAAGAATGTTTTGTTAAAAATATGTGTCTAATGTTTATTTATAAAAACCCTAAAATTTTATTGAAATTATATAAGATTTAAAATTTTTCATTTCATCCCTATTACCAATCATCATCGGTCATCTCCGCCCATCGTCATCATCGTCGAATGATTGAGTTTCGATCGAAATTGAATGATGCTTCGAATGACTACGATGGTGCGCCTTATGAACGTCGAAATCGTCCAGAATCGATGAAAAATGGCGACGATGACTTAAAATCCGACGAACCTTTAAACGTTTCTACACGACAAACTATAATAGATTATGATGAAATGCCAATAAGGGGTTTATTCGAAAGTCGTCGTGGGTATGATCATAGTTGGTAGGTCGACGACTATGGAAGGGGAGAAAAATGCATGAATTGTTGTTTTGGGGTTTTTTAGTTTTTAAATAAATTCTCAACATAAACAGAACGTGACACATGTCACTTAACAGATACTTTTAACTGCAGTTAATACCCAGACACCTAAAAAAATAGCGTTTGAAACATTAGACACCTATTATTGATGAAAAAATCTTTAGGAATTAAAATGTTTTTCGATACATAGTTTAGACACTTATTTTTGTATTAAACCAATTTGTTAAGGGTAAATTTGTACCACATATCACATAATTTTAGGTAAACTTTTGATTTTTCCAATTATAACCTTAAATTTGATTTTGAATTTTAATTGCGTCTTTGGATTATTAAAATTTAAACAGTATGATGATATGTTCTCAGCGACGTCATTTTGTGTGGTGATTTAAGCCTAAAACGATATCGTTTTAGGCATTAAATTTTAGGATTTTATCAATTTCACCACTAAACTTTTTAATAGTTTTATTTTTTGCACTATGTTTTTTCTAACCGTTGGAGATAATCAATTCGCATCTGTCACTAATCATCTTTCGCCACAATATCAAATATTACAATGTTTGTGTTTCACTCATCTTTCTTGTCCAATAATTGATTTTTCACCAAACTCACTAGAAGTAATAAAATTAAATAAAAAATCTACAATTTTTATGGGATTGTCTATTTTTTAAATAGTTTGGGGTGATTATAATACAATATTTTTTAAAAAAAATCATTAATAATGAAAATACCAAACACAGTTGCTTAAACATGGTTGCTTGAACCCGAGTCTTCTAAGAAGAACAATATTCTATTTTTACCAATGAGGTCACTCAATTACTTTTTTAGACTTACGAGATTCAGAGTGTTCATTCGAAAATTCAGACATTGATAAGTATTATTTTGAGAAAATGAACACCATACACCAAAACTAGTATCATAGGATGGTTATTGAAAGATATATGAGTATTAGCATATCAAACTTTTAAATAAAATTTTATCGACTTTGTGGATTTTACGAAAAAACCATTTTCAAGAAAAAAATAGCAGTGAATTACAAACGTTTTGCTAACGCTCTAATCACTAAAAACGATTAGTAACGAGCAATTATTGGCTGCTGACAACCATAGAAAAAGTACACAAAAAATAAATTATTTAAGAGTTTAGTGATAAATCATTAAAGTTTAATGTTTAAAATAACATCGTCTATATATTAATAGTCATCATCAAAATGATGTCATTTTATTTATATTATCATAATAATATAAAGATTTGTCCACATTATTATACTGTTAATATTTAACTGTCAAATAACATGATAAAAGTTAAAATTAAATCTTAGTGTTATAATTAGAAAAAATTGAAAGTTAGGTTTATATAATGTAGTTTATCCAAAAGAGTAGACTAAGCCGGCTCCAAGCCTCTGTCTTACACGGCAGTATAACCAATCACATCATGCCATGTCATTAGGAACAAATCACCGAGCCTGCACTTTACCAATGGGCATGGAGCTATCATGCCACGCATATACCATTCACGATTTTTAGTTCACCTAAAATGCGCCACGTCATCATTACATTAGATATTTTAGTGCCCATATGAACACGTGTTCCCCTGTTTTTCCAAAATTATTTGCACCAAAACATTTGATTTGGTTTTTAAATTGATCCCAAATAGGCAAATATCAATAGATTTTAATTATACTAAAAGCAATCATATTATATTAATAAAATATTTCTATTATTATATTTAAATTATTTAGATTAAATTATATACTTAAATTACTATATAGATAATTTAAATTAACATGAAAATAATAGTAATAAATTTAATGAACTTACTTTATATAAATAGTTATAATTTAACTCACACCATATCCAGATTAATAATTAATATCCCAGTTAACAAATAAACTAACAAAAAAATTAATTTGTATAAATATTTAAAAAATTTAATTACAATACTTAAAAATTTAGGCAGTACTTTGGATGTTAGGAAAAATTAACCGTATTTTATTAAAAATCCTAAAAAGAGTAAACTACACATTTGATACTTAAGCTATCAGTTTTTGTTTGTTTTAATATCTAAACTTTCATATTTTTAAATCATAATTAATGTTTAATTTTTATTTTATTTTAGTATACCTATTAAAAATTTAACACATTTAATAACTAAATTATCAGTTTTTTCCGTTTTAATATCTAAGCTTTTAATTTTTAAAAACTTAAATTTAAATTTTGAACGGGTATTAAAATTAAACAAAAACTGAAGTTTTTAACGAGGAGTACTAAAATGAAATAAAAACTAAACTTTAGGTATAGTTTTAAAAAATTGAAAGTTTAGATATTAAAATGGACCAAAACTGATAGTTCAGGTATTAAACGCGTAATTTTTCCCAAGGAAAAACAACCCGCTGTCTGTCATTTGCGAATATGAAAGTCTAATAGCGTGGGAGAAGAATAACAAAGAAACCAGAGGAAGCAGAAGAAAACACGAACATTAGCAAAAATGAAGTATCAGATCTGGTTAGCCTTTGGAACTCTGGCCTTGTTATTAGCATCAGCTTTGGCCGACGACGTCGTCGTATTAACCGAGGAGAACTTCGACAAGGAAGTTGGTCAAGATAGAGGAGCTCTCGTCGAGTTCTATGCTCCCTGGTAAATAAATTCTCCATCGCCTATCGTTTTTCCATTTCTCTGTTAGATTAGAGTTTATACTTCATGTTTTAGATGTTTTAGACTAGATCCTCGTTAATCACCGTTGGATCTACCTTCAGCAGTTCATATGAGAGCGTCGATTATTTTCTCTATTATATTTGGATTTGTTTCGTAGGCTCATGCTCTCTAGACCGTTTTGTTGTAGCTAAAGATTTTGATCTTAGGCTGTGTTTTCTTTGTTGGCTTAGAATTTGATGAAATTTCATTCCAGTGATCTAATTTCTGATTGGCTTAGGAAAAAATATTAATTTAGAGCTAGTTATATTGTGAACATATATTGCTTTTTCGAGCACAGGTGTGGACACTGTAAGAAGCTAGCTCCTGAGTACGAGAGGCTCGGGGCGAGTTTTAAGAAGGCTAAGCCTATATTGATCGGAAAGGTTAGCGATCTATAATCACACACCTTCGGCTGTTAATGTATTTAATCATCAGGGCTTTTTTAATTGTGAAAAATTTTACTATGGTGAAGTTATTCTTGATTTTAGGTGGATTGTGATGAGCATAAGAGCCTATGCAGCAAATATGGTGTTCAAGGCTACCCAACTATTCAGTGGTTTCCTAAAGGCTCTTTGGAACCTAAAAAGTGAGTATTAATTAACATGTAGAAACAAAGTTTGATCATGTTTCATGTTAAGTTTCTCTTAGTTGATCAAAATTGTTTTATCCAGGTATGAAGGACCACGCAATGCTGAGGCATTGGCTGAATACCTGAATTCCGAAGGAGGTGCATATTTCTTTTTCCTTTGTACAAGTTTCCTTAATCTAGGAGATTCTGCCAATACTTCTGTCTTGTGTGTTGTCGAATTTCTGAATGTAGATTGATGCTCAGATATCAAAACTTTCTACAATTTTGCTAAGCTCTGATATATTGTATTACAGGGACTAATGTGAAGTTAGCCACTTTGCCATCCAATGTTGCAGTGCTTAATGCTGATAATTTTGATGAGATTGTCCTTGATGAAACCAAAGATGTGTTGGTTGAATTCTATGCACCTTGGTAAGCATGTGCTTATTTTTCTTGGGTTGGAAATATTACTGTTTCGGAATAAAAACAAAGTTTACAGGCCTTTTGGTTTTGCTTCCATCTTCTCTATTAACTCGTTTTGACTAAGTTCTGGGTTGATTTTCTGCCAGGTGTGGCCATTGCAAAAACCTTGCTCCTGTAAGCATCTTTATCTTCGTTTAATAAAGTAGGCATGAGTATTTTGTTTCATGGTGATATACATTCTAAACCTATGTTTTTGTCTCTACAGACCTATGAAAAGGTAGCTACAGCGTTTAAATCGGAAGAAGGCGTAGTGATAGCTAATCTGGATGCTGACAAATACAGGGATCTAGCTGAAAAGTAAGCATGGATTTATCCAATAAGCTTGGTTTTATTTCATACAGTGTTTGTTAACAGTTAGGGAGCATATCAATGGGTTTTGAGGACTATGCTTTTTGTGCAGGTATGGAATTAGTGGGTTTCCAACATTGAAATTCTTCCCAAAGGGCAACAAAGCTGGTGAAGACTACGAGGGTGGCAGGGATTTAGATGACTTCGTTACTTTCATCAATGAGAAATGTGGCACCGGTCGTGATGCAAAAGGGCAGCTAACTTCAAAGGTTGGTGGCTCATACGTGTTGGTACCGGTACACATGTTTGTCATTGTCAATTCTTTCTAAATGGATTAATTGTTCTCCTCTATTTTTTTTTACACAGGCTGGTATTTTGTCAAGTTTGGATGCATTAGTGAAGGAGTTTGTGGCTGCTAGTGCCGATGAGAAGAAAGCGGTCTTCTCTAAAATTGAAGAGGAAGTTGAGAAGCTCACGGGTTCAACTACGAGGTATTCATTTAGTTTTTCAATATTCAGCTCCGAAGGAGTACATGTCAATTCTATGGTTACATTTTAAAATTTGCGTCCAAGGACTACTATGCTTATAATTGTTCATCTTGCTGGATGCAGGTATGGAAAGATATACTTGAAAGCTGCTAAAAGCTGTTTAGAGAAAGGTGCTGATTATCCCAAGAAGGAAATTGAGCGACTGCAGCGAATTCTTTACAAGGTAAGACTTACTGTTGTAACAGGAGGTACATCGAGTGGTGTCCGGAATCTTCTTTTCCATATCTATGATGTTTGACGGTCGCAATTTTTTTAAGCCGATGTGAACTCATGCTGGAACTATGATAAGAGCTTCTGAACCACGAGTTTCTTGTTTGTTCTTGATACAGTCGATAAGCCCAGCAAAAGCTGATGAATTCACTCTCAAGAAGAACATCCTATCAACATTTGCATCTTCTTAGATCACTGTATTTCACTTGGTCCAGTGCTGCAGCAGAATGGTGAAGTTTCATCGACTTCTTCGAGCACTGGTTTTGCTCCTAGTGCTGCCGGGATCAACTTAGTGTTTAAATTTTAAGCCTCTGAGGATCTTTGAGCAGCAAACCGCCAGGCTGTGGTTTGACTTGAACACACCTGTGTCTAATTAAAGAACTTTCTTATGATGGAAATTTTCTCCTCTAAACTATAATTAGAACATTGATTTTCTTCGGCATTACTTTGCACTGTTTCCCCTGTTGTAGATTTTCTGATTATAAAAGCATACTTTATAGAGGCTTTTGTAAACGTTAATTATAGCTTTACTTCAAGTCGCTTGCACCCGTTTCGACTAAAACATGGCCGTTAACACCTTAACCTCACTCTCTTGCTCCGAATCAAACGACGATTCAAACAATGGACCCGGAGGCTGTGTTCTCATCTGTATGGACTGCAACAGTGCCGCCTTCCGTAACTCGGAAGAGAGGCAGATATCAGCGAGGATGGGAACTGTCCCTTTATGTCCAAGCCTCTTTGGCGAGGCAGCGAACAAATGACAGCATTGGCATTCCCGTGCAAAGGTTATGAAACACGAGTCGACGGAACTGAGCAGAAACTGCTCGATTGTCTTTGATATTGATACGGGGGAACAGAACTGGTACGCTGGCTCATTTTTAAAATGTTTAAAAAATGATACTAATATTAAAATTCAACAATATTTAAAATATTTTTTTATTTTAAAAACTTATGCAGGAACAAAACCGTGAGAATTGTAAGACCCTCATCATAAAATTATAAACACTCGGATCCTCGTTATCTACAAAAATAACAAAAGCCTCAGCACTGTGTGTGGGATCTCTTGCCAAAAAAGGAAGTGAAGAACATTATGAAGTCAAAAAGGATTTAATAAGTTGCTCCTCTCCTAAGCATTTCATTATCTTCCAAATCAGAAATCTGTCGACTTTGTAACTTCATTTGCTCGTAAAACTTAGCTATAAACCTCTCCGCCTTCGAATCGATCCCTTCTTCCTCCACCGGAAATATGTAGGGAAACGGACTTTTCTCATCGCAACCTTCATATCCCCACTCTTCATCTTCATCTTTTTCTTCTTCGTCTTCAACAATATCAGAGCTCGTCGAAGCGGTCGAACAACTCTTGGTGCTTCGACTATCACACCTGTAAACCCCTTCATCGTAGTCATCTATACCCAGATCGTCGAATCGGTCAAAGTCTACGGCCTCGGCGCTAATGCAAGGGAGGAGGAACCGCATCGAAGCGGAGCGGTGCACGGCCTTGACGTCGATAATGGGCGTCTCGTCGAAAGAGAACTGGCGTTCCTTGTAACGGAGTTGTCGGTCACCACCGCGAGTATGGACCGACGTTGAATGACCGAGGCCCTTTAGAAACTTGGGCACTAATCGGAGCTCCATCATCAGACGCCGCTTGAAAACTCCGCCTTTCCGTGCCCATAACAAAGCTAGACGCAGCAGACCCCATGCTCTCCGAGCAACATCGCCGTTCTTCGGCATTTTCTTCGTCAGCTTCATGATTTTGAAGAAAACTAGGTACGAGAATACACTGGGAAAGCTTTAAAATACTAAGATTTTTTAGTTTAATCCTGAGAAAAATTGTTCACAATTTAGAGCCTTGATGAGTTTACTTGGTGAAGATGAGTGAACGTTGGCTATTTATAATTGTATATGCAATTATGCTGGACTATTTAATTTAGGTACGCGGAAAGAGAGAAAAACCTGGGTTTTGGTAAAACTATACACAAAGTCCTTATATTATATACTTTTAACGGGTTTAGTCTCTCTCTAGTATTGTTTGATTTTTTTAGTCTATTTACTTCTCAAGATAGGGAGAAATTAGGGATGGGATGGGTCGGATTCTAGTCAATACCCGACCCAAAAATTTTACACACTACACCCGACCCTAACCTAAACTCGACCAAAAATAATATATTTATAAAAATATTTTTTTAATAAAAAACAGGAATTTAATTGAAAAGATAATATATAGAAGAGTCTTATTATAATTATACCTAAATATATAAGGTAAATTTCACCCTAAACTCAATCTGACCCGACCTGAATATAATCTCTAAAAAATTTGACCCGACTCGATATGAACCAAGATTGTTTAAAAAAATCCGACCCGATAGGATCAAATCAGACTGAAACCCATCGGATTCGGATATTGTATCCATCCCTAGGTGAAATGATATGTACTTTAATAATTTTTCTACGGTCAGATAAATATTATAGAGAAATCGCCTCAGTGACCAAAAAAAAGTTATAATATACGATTTTAACCAACTTTTTTTGGATTTGCCAAAATGACCAACAAAATCGCAACGCGAAATAAAAATCGCAACGCGATCCCCAGAATCGCAAATCAGTTTCCAGAATCGCAACGCGATTCTTGAAAATCGCGATGCGATAGTACAAATTCGCATTGCGATTTTCCATAATCGCAACGCGAATATGAAAATCGCAACGCGAACACATAAATCGCAACGCGTATCCGTAAATCGCAACGTGTATCCGTAAATCGCAACGCGTATGGGTAAATCGCAATGCGTATCCGTATATCGCAACGCGTATCCGTAAATCGCAACGCGTATCCGTAAACCGCAACGTGTATCCGTAAATCGCAACGCGTATCCGTAAATCGCAATGCGTATCCGTAAATCGCAACGCGTATCCGTAAATCGCAACGATAATCCGTAAATCGCAACGCGTATCCGTAAATCGCAACGATAATCCGTAAATCGCAACGAGAATCTGTAAATCGCAACGATAATCCGTAAATCGCAACGAGAATCTGTAAATCACAACACTGAAATTTTGGGTATATAACACTGAAATCATAAACTAAATCCCTAAATCGCAACTCATTCCATCTCCATCTATCACTCTCTCCGGCGACATCCGTTCCTATATCCAACGACATCCTTCCCCATCCGGCAACAGGTCTTAGTTTCGCATCTCGTTTGTTTAGTTACAACCATGAAATCATCTAATGTTGATCATGTTTGGATAGATTTGTGTTTTGGAGGGTCATGGGATAATGTTAATGGTGTTTTACAATATATGCCTTTACCCATAAATCTTCAACTAAAATTGTCTTTACAAAAGTTAACTTATGAAACTCTAATGCTACGTGTTTCAAATAATTGAATTTAGAGCCCCTAAGTGGATTTAGGCTATCTTATCAGAGAAATGGTAAAGTTTATTTGTTAACCGACAATGAAGATGTTGAACGATTCATTGCTTACATTAGTGTTTCACAAGATGATGTTACATTGTATGTTGTTGAACCTAGAAGTAGTATTGTTGGGTCAGTAGCGGGTAGTAATCAACTAAGTTTTTCTCAAAACCCACAACCTTTCTCTAATCCAAATCCCAATCAACTTTCAGCACCAAATTCCGGTTTTCGTATTGACCAGTTAGACGATGATGAGCCAACAGAAAAAATTGTGAGTACTAGTCAGTATTCGAAATTTGGTCTTGGTCAATATCCGGACTTTGATATTGGTCAATACACGGATTTTGATGATGTTTCAGAAGAAGAAACAGACCATGCGTGTAATGATATTGATATTGGTCATACCCGAATTTTGATGATGAAACAGCCGTTGCCGAAGAATGTAATGTTGATGATAATGAGGAGGAAGTTACGACTGTGAATGAACATGTTGAACATCCATTCTGTAATTCATATAATCCTGAAGAAGAAAAAGAAGAAGAAAAGTCCCCGAAGAAAAGAAAATGCCACGGGCGTATAACTGGAATATGCCAGAATTACTTCAGATACCGGAAGAAGAGTTGATAAAGAAAGCAGTTGATTGTTACACAAAAGTTATTCGTATCAAGAAAGATGATTGTTTTGATACAAAGGAAGACTTGAAGATAGCTTTATATACGAAATGTGTGGAAGATGGCTATCAACTAAAAGTTAACAAATCAAGCAAAGATCGTTTCGAAACAAGGTGTATGATTGACAAAAACTGTACGTGGCGTATGATTGCAAAGAGAATAAAAGATTGCAAAATGTTTCAAGTTAGGACTTTTATTGATAAACATACATGTTCAAGAACCCAAGTTTTTCCTCACCATAGACAGGCAAACAAAAAGGTGTTGGTGGTTTTCTGGCTGAGTTAATGTTTTTGAATGGCAGGGTATATCGGGGACATGAAATTATGACTGACATGAATGCTCGGTTCAAGATTAGTATATCATATTCTCAAGCTTGGAGAGCCAAATGTTATGCCTTGGAATTGTTGAGGGGGTCGCCAGAAGCATCGTTTGCCCAACTGCCGGCTTATTGTCACAATTTAAAGCTGAAAAATCCTGGGTCGGTAACTCATATCAAAACAGATAGAGATGGACGCTTTGAGTTGCTGTTTATCGCCATTGGTGCTACGGTTAGTAAATCAATATAATTTTGTTGACTCATTTTTGTTAGTTACATGCATTTCACATTTAAATGATTATATTTCTTGTGTATATTATTTTGTAGATTCGTTCGTTTATTACTTGCATGCGCCCAGTTATTATAGTTGACGGAGCACATTTGAAAGGTCGATACCTTGGAGTAAACTTATTAGCAGTAGCCATGGATGCTAACAATGGGATATTGCCAATAGCTTACGGGGTTGGCAAATCTGAAACCTCTGATTCATGGACATGGTTTATGGGGCATCTTAGGGATTGCATAGGTCCTATTAGCAATCTGACAATCATATCCGATAGGGCAAACTCAATTGACAACGCTGTTAGAAGGTGTTTCCCAGATGCTTTTCATGGACTTTGTGGTGTTCATTTGTATAGAAATCTAAAATCAAGGTCTGCTGGTATAAAAAAGCACAAATGGACATACTGGAAGGCTGTAAAAGCTTATCGGGAAGTGGATTTCAATAAGCATATAAATTGTTTAAGACGTGTTTTGCCTCAGTGTGCTCAAACACTAGAAGATGTCGGGTTTGAAAGATGGTCAAGAGTACATCAACTTGGAGCAAGATATGGTTTCATGACGTCTAATAGTGCAGAATCAATCAACGCTCTAAGTCGTCATTCCCGGAAATTACCCATTACTATGTTAATGGAGTTTTTTCGAGCCTCTATTCAACAGTGGTACTACAAGAAAAGAAACCATGCAGGTATTATTTCTTTGAATTCGTAACTTATCATATTTATATTTTACTAAGTATTGTTTATTTAAATTTACAGGAACATTGGAACATCGTGTTACACCATGGACTGAAAAAAAGATAACGAAACGTGTTGTGAAGTCAACGTCATGGAGAGTTGAACCATGTTCAAACACTTTGTTTCAAGTACTGGATAATAACTTAAATGGGCTAGTCGATCTAAATGCAAAGACGTGTAGTTGTATGAAATGGCAAACATCTGGTTATCCGTGTGGCCATGTTATAAAAGTTGCTCTTCATTTAAACCAAGATGATTCAAGCGCATACGCTATGGATTGCTACACTACAGAAGTTTATCGACAGACTTATGCCGAGATTGTCTACCCTATTCCACATCCTTCTGAGTGGGACATACCAGATGACTTACAAACAGTTTTGCCACCAGCCATGGACAGAAGGCTACCTGGCCGACCAAAAAGTCACGATCGTATACCGTCTAAGGGTGAAGAGAAGAAGAGATCGACATGTAGTCGGTGCAAGGAAAGTGGTCATACAAGGTTGACATGTGGATCACCAGTGCCATCAAAATCATCTTTTCCTCTACCAAAATATGGATCCTCATCAAATCCAAAGCTCATATGGTGTGAACTTTGTATATGTAAACGTTGTTATTCAGTTGTATTATGTAAACGTTTTAACATTTAACATTTTATGTGTATTATGTAAACGTTGCCATCAAAAGCTCATATGCAAACGTTGTATTATGTGGATTTTATGTGTGAACTTTTAACATTTTCAGTTGAATTAATGACTCAGGCCAACCATTTTGACTTACCAACTCTTGTTATTCAGTTGTTATCACTATTAGGCATGCATTTGACTATCGCAACACGGAAAATACAATCGCAACGCGAAATGAAAATCCCAACATGAAAATCGCAATGCGGAAATGAAAATCGCAACGAGAGAATCGCAATGCGAAATGAAAATCGCAATGCGAAATGAAAATCGCAACGAGAGAATCGCAATGCGAAATGAAAATCGCAATGCGAAATGAAAATCGAACCGACATAATCGCAATGCGAAATTAAAATCGCAATACGAAATGAAAATCGCAATGCGAAATGAAATCGCAATGCGAAATGAAAATCGCAACGAAAGAATCGCAATGCGAAATGAAAATCGCAATGCGAAATGAAAATCGCAACGAGATAATCGCAATGCGAAATTATAAACGCATTGCGATTTTCATTTCCGCATTGCGATTTTCATTTCGCATTGCGATTCTCTCGTTGCGATTTTCATTTCGCATTGCGATTTTCATTTCGCATTGCGATAGTCATTTTGCCTTCAACATAATGCAGATTGAAATCAACAAATAAACCATTACATTTCAATCAATTAAACAAGCACAATAAGAATTATGTTCGCATCAATTACACAAATCAACTTTTACAAATCATCTAGAGCCATCACCTCACCTAGAGCCATCACCCGATCGACCCGACTATACATCTCTAGAACGAGAGCCATCACCTATCCCGTCACATCATCGAGCCTCTTCTCCACCATCACCTCATGATAGGCGACCGGCAAAGATGCCACGACTCCTATCTCCCTGTTCTCCACCTCCACCTCAACGGGATGAGTCAAGGGAGTTACGTGATGAGGTCAATGCCTTGCGTGAGGAGATCGGTACTCTACGCGATAACGATGGTGCATGGCGTGTGGAGGTGTCAACTTTACGTGGTGAGGTTGCCGCTCTACGTGAGATGATAGTATCGTTGCAGAATGAGGTTCATACTCTACGCAACGAGGTAAGTTTAAGATTTTCCATATTTAACTTAATGATAAATTTACTCGTAATTTCACTTAGATTAGCCATTTCACTTAGATTGCTTAGTAAATTTGTTCGGTTGCTGCCAATTCTGCTAAACTGTGTATTCTTTAACACTGTGAAATAGTATTTGTCTTTGTTTTGTCTTTTGGTTGAAAGTAAATTTGTTCGGTTGCTGCCAATTCTGCTAAACTGTGTATTCTTTAACACTGTGAAATATATTTGTCTTTGTTTTGTCTTTTGGTTGAAAGTAAATTTGTTCGGTTGCTGCCAATTCTGCTAAACTGTGTATTCTTTAACACTGTGAAATAGTATTGTCTTTGTTTTGTCTTTTGGTTGAAAGTAAATTTGTTCGGTTGCTGCCAATTCTGCTAAACTGTGTATTCTTTAACACTGTGAAATAGTATTTGTCTTTGTTTTGTCTTTTGGTTGAAAGTAAATTTATCCATTCAAGTTTCAATTTGCAGAAGAAGAAATAGTTTACTTTCGCAACACGAAACTTAAATCGCAACGCGAAACCAAAATCGCAACGCGAAATGAAAATCGCAACGACAGAATCGCAACGCGAAACCAAAATCGCAACGACAAGATCGCAACGCGAAACCAAAATCGCATTGCGATTTTCATTTCGCGTTGCGATTCTTTCGTTGCGATTTTCATTTCGCATTGCGATTCTGTCGTTGCGATTTTCATTTCGCGTTGCGATTTTGGTTTCGCGTTGCGATTTTAAGTTTCGTGTTGCGAAAGTAAACTATTTCTTCTTCTGCAAATTGAAACTTGAATGGATTGCATTACTTCAACCAATAGACAAATCAAAGACAATACTAACTTCAGGGTATTAGTTTGAAACATATTTTTCTTTGTTATCTGATGCATTTGTGAACTATGATAGAATAATGACTTGGGTGAATACAATGCAAGTTTGAAACATATTTGTCTTTGTTTTCACTGTTTAAATATCATGTCTGTTTATTTACTGATTTTTGTATTTAATTATTTAGCGGCCCGATAGAGTGGATGCTTTACGTCGGGTTATGCTTGCACGACGGAGTTCACGCATCAGACAGCGTGCACGTGCTATTAAGTCTCCGTACACCCCAATAGTGCGAAGACACCGCAAGAAGAAGCCCGACTCGCCTGTCTCCCTCAAGAGTCCACTCCTATCGTTGAAGAGGCCCCCATATCATTCCTCGAGAGTCCCCTCCCACCGTTCAAGAGGCAACTGTCATCGTTGAAGAGGTCCCTCCCACCATTCCAGAG
Organism: Hibiscus syriacus; assembly: GCF_006381635.1. Lineage (NCBI taxonomy): Eukaryota > Viridiplantae > Streptophyta > Magnoliopsida > Malvales > Malvaceae > Hibiscus > Hibiscus syriacus. Next base: position 3,668 of record NW_024063277.1, on the reverse strand, counting down.
CCCGATTCACATGGGGTAATATATCGAAGTATTGAGAAACCCCCACCGGTTCCGGACATGATGGATGAGAGTTGGCTCTCGTATGAGTTACCGGCCAGTACCATACCGGTATCTGAAGAGGAGAGGGAACAACTACCGGACACAATTTTGGATAACACCCTTTGGGCTAAGACCGCAGTTGATTTTTATCTACATGAGCGGAGCAAGGGGTGTTTCACTGACATATGCAAGCTCACCGATGATATCTTTTTGTTGCTTGAACGGCCTTGGTGGGGCGTATTATTAGGGGTCGAAGACAATGGCTATTTCGATGGGGGGGTAAGTCTTATATTTTTCTTATATTTCAATTTGATTAATTTTTTTTTAAATTTATGTAAGTCACTAATATATGTCTTTTTTTGTAAACAGCATATCGATGCGTGGGTGACACGTCTTCTAATAATAGAAAACTTAAGAAAAATAAAATATACGATATACAATAATGCCGACGTCTTTTCACGCCGTTCACTTGAAGAATGCACGATGAATCATTTGATTTGGGCAATGGACAAGCTAAACTTTATCCTGCATGGTGGGAGGTCGATAAGGTTAGTATTTATTTTAGATTGAGTTTAAAGGTTTTATGAAAAGTGCGCAAATGAATGAATTATTACTTATGATTGCAGGTGTTTATCCCTGTTTTGGAACGTAAACATTGGATTCTCGTCGAGCTTCAGCTCCCATCCCTTAAGACAATAGTGTATGACAGCATGATAATTACATATCATTGGCTGATTTAAGAGATGTTATTAAGGGATGGAGCTCTCATTTGGCTAAATTCTTGGATGCGATCAATTATTGGACTCGTTCTGGAAACAAGAAGCCAAAGAAGCTCAATATTACAGTTATTAGAGACGAGACCGCGCCACAACAAACGAGCGGAGCCAGAGGAGATTGTGGTCCTCTCGTATGCTTGGCGTTGGAGCGTTTGACGACGGGAAGCATCAAGTATCTACCTCCCACCGATAGAGATAAAGCTGCAGTAGGCTTGTGGTTTCGGCATTATGGCTAAATCGATATATACGAGACGCTGCCTACCTGCATCCGCGTTATAAAAATGTCCATAAACAATTGGTAAGTTTATATACTTATAAATGAAAATGTTTGGTTAAGTAATTAGAATTCAATAATTTGCGTAGAAAGTGTTGTTTGAACAAATGTTTGGTTTCTGCAGGTTAATCTCAGAAGTGAACTGCGTGAAAATGATGTCGAGCTGCAAAGTTGATTCAATAGTTTAATTGATTGTTTTTTGATTGTTTAATTGATTTGTAAAAGTTGATTCAATTTTTGATTGTTTAATTGATTTGTAAAAGATGATTTGTAAAAGTTGATTTGTGTAATTGATGCGAACATAATTCTTATTTGTGCTTGTTTAATTGATTGAAATGTAATGGTTTATTTTGTTGATTTCAATCTGCATTATGTTGAAGGCAAAAATGACTATCGCAATGCGAAATGAAAATCGCAATGCGAAATGAAAATCGCAACGAGAGAATCGCAATGCGAAATGAAAATCGCAATGCGGAAATGAAAATCGCAATGCGTTTATAATTTCGCATTGCGATTATCTCGTTGCGATTTTCATTTCGCATTGCGATTCTTTCGTTGCGATTTTCATTTCGCATTGCGATTTTCATTTCGCATTGCGATTTTCATTTCGTATTGCGATTTTAATTTCGCATTGCGATTATGTCGGTTCGATTTTCATTTCGCATTGCGATTTTCATTTCGCATTGCGATTCTCTCGTTGCGATTTTCATTTCGCATTGCGATTTTCATTTCGCATTGCGATTCTCTCGTTGCGATTTTCATTTCCGCATTGCGATTTCATGTTGGGATTTTCATTTCGCGTTGCGATTGTATTTTCCGTGTTGCGATAGTCAAATGCATGCCTAATAGTGATAACAACTGAATAACAAGAGTTGGTTAAGTCAAAATGGTTGGCCTGAGTCATTAATTCAACTGAAAATGTTAAAAGTTCACACATAAAATCCATAATACAACGTTGCATATGAGCTTTTGATGGCACGTTTACATAATACACATAAAATGTTAAATGTTAAAACGTTTACATAATACAACTGAATAACAACGTTTACATAATACAAAGTTCACACCATATGAGCTTTGGATTTTGATGAGGATCCATATTTTGGTAGAGGAAAAGATGATTTTGATGGCACTGGTGATCCACATGTCAACCTTGTATGACCACTTTCCTGCACCGACTACATGTCGATCTCTTCTTCTCTTCACCCTTAGACGGTATACGATCGTGACTTTTTGGTCGGCCAGGTAGCCTTCTGTCCATGGCTGGTGGCAAAACTGTTTTAAGTCATCTGGTATGTCCCACTCAGAAGGATGTGGAATAGGGTAGACAATCTCGGCATAAGTCTGTCGATAAACTTCTGTAGTGTAGCAATCCATAGCGTATGCGCTTGAATCATCTTGGTTTAAATGAAGAGCAACTTTTATAACATGGCCACACGGATAACCAGATGTTTGCCATTTCATACAACTACACGTCTTTGCATTTAGATCGACTAGCCCATTTAAGTTATTATCCAGTACTTGAAACAAAGTGTTTGAACATGGTTCAACTCTCCATGACGTTGACTTCACAACACGTTTCGTTATCTTTTTTTCAGTCCATGGTGTAACACGATGTTCCAATGTTCCTGTAAATTTAAATAAACAATACTTAGTAAAATATATAAATATGATAAGTTCAAAAGAAATAATACCTGCATGGTTTCTTTTCTTGTACCACTGTTGAATAGAGGCTCGAAAAAACTCCATTAACATAGTAATGGGTAATTTCCGGGAATGACGACTTAGAGCGTTGATTGATTCTGCACTATTAGACGTCATGAAACCATATCTTGCTCCAAGTTGATGTACTCTTGACCATCTTTCAAACCCGACATCTTCTAGTGTTTGAGCACACTGAGGCAAAAACGTCTTAAACAATTTATATGCTTATTGAAATCCACTTCCCGATAAGCTTTTACAGCCTTCCAGTATGTCCATTTGTGCTTTTTTATACCAGCAGACCTTGATTTTAGATTTCTATACAAATGAACACCACAAAGTCCATGAAAAGCATCTGGGAAACACCTTCTAACAGCGTTGTCAATTGAGTTTGCCCTATCGGATATGATTGTCAGATTGCTAATAGGACCTATGCAATCCCTAAGATGCCCCATAAACCATGTCCATGAATCAGAGGTTTCAGATTTGCCAACCCCGTAAGCTATTGGCAATATCCCATTGTTAGCATCCATGGCTACTGCTAATAAGTTTACTCCAAGGTATCGACCTTTCAAATGTGCTCCGTCAACTATAATAACTGGGCGCATGCAAGTAATAAACGAACGAATCTACAAAATAATATACACAAGAAATATAATCATTTAAATGTGAAATGCATGTAACTAACAAAAATGAGTCAACAAAATTATATTGATTTACTAACCGTAGCACCAATGGCGATAAACAGCAACTCAAAGCGTCCATCTCTATCTGTTTTGATATGAGTTACCGACCCAGGATTTTTCAGCTTTAAATTGTGACAATAAGCCGGCAGTTGGGCAAACGATGCTTCTGGCGACCCCCTCAACAATTCCAAG